>NC_081561.1:142876866-142923679 GCF_022355385.1 Mustela nigripes | reverse complement strand
CTGGATGATCTCTAAGTGATCCTCCTGGATGATCTCTAAGTGATCCTCCTGGATGATCTCTAAGTGATCCTTGTGGGAGGGAGTCGTTGGTTTATCAGGCTGCGGATTCCACAGCCTCTCCTCTTTACTGTTGTCACTAAACAGAGTCTTGGGGATGGGAGGGGGGAGGGGGCAGGCTATGAGTCATCCGTGGGGAGTGGCTGGCCTTGACTCTTCCTTGTCTCTCTGTTCCTGATGGTATCATCGATGGAGGGTTGCTTGAGTCCCTCTCTTTTTGGCCTGTGGTCACCCACCCTTCTGGACTTTCTTCCCTTTTACTGGAATAACCCCCCTCTCTGGATTAGCGCAACGCCCATTCTGTTCTTTCTAATCTCTCTTTCTCTCCCATTGCCTTGACAGTCTCTCTAAGGAGTTGCTTTAACTCCTACTGCTTATAGATATCTTTTGTCTTATCACCCGTTTATGATACATTACCTCCTGTTCTCATAAGGATTTCTCTCACTGGGGTTATTTTCTGAAATTTGAACAGAATAGTCAGGCCTGTGAAATTTGCTGATTCAAATGTTCCCAAGCTGTCCTCAAGCTTCCCATCACTTTAAGGGTCCCACGCCTTTTAGGGGTTGAAGAATAAGCCAACCCAAACCTCTTGCCTTAAATAAGAAGCCCGGGTGTAGACAGACCTTGTTATAATAGAGGGAAAGAGGAGAGCCCAGTATCTAACTACCCCCAATAAACCACTTTATTTCTCTTTACAATAAGAAGTTGGTGGAGGAAAAAAAAATCTGAACTGTGTACTTTGCCCAGGCATAAGCAAAACAAGTTTTATTAGATATATTTGAGAATAATAAGGAAGAAGGGTAGGCTTCTCCTGTGTGTGTGTGTGTGTGTGTGTGTGTGTGTGTGTGTGTGTGATGTGTGTGCACGCGTGCGCGCATGCTCTTTTTAAAACCACGTTTTTGGGCCACCTGGCCGGCTCAATCAAGAGAGCACGAAGTTAGGAGTTCAAGCCCCATGCTGGGTGTAGAGCTTACTTGGACAAATAAAACCATGTTATCAGGTGTGGATATGCTGTATCACTTGACCCAGTGTTTCCCTGAAAATGGAAACCGTGCCGTCAGAGTCTCAGGGTCCCATGGCGTGTGCGCGTAAGGAGCACTGCAGCATATTCCGGTGAAATTCCCACTTGAAAATTCGTGTGACGCGGGGCAGAGCTGAAAGGGAAAATGTTCTCTGTGGTCACGGGGAGTTTATTGTCTAATGAAGCCTAAACCAGCAAGTCTGCCAAAGCACACTGCATTTAAGAGATGGCAGACTTTCTAGTTGGTGACAGACTGGACCACGCGGCGGATAGCCCCACATCTGCAGTGCAGGGTGGGAAAAATTATGACTGAGAGCCTGTGTACTTTGTGAGGCTTAATCTGATTTTCCCCTGAACCTACTCACAGAGCAAGTGTAATCCTGAAGTGACAGGCTTGACAGGCTCGGTTACCTGTTGACCTGGGGAAAAGGTGACACAGAACTAACCGATGGCAGGGTCCGAGACGAAAGAAGACTCAGCTAAAAAACCTGTCAGTGGTTGAGAGTCACTCGTGTCCGGTAGACACGGGGTCCTGAGCCCTTGGTGTGGCGTCCGACGTCCTCCGTTTACGAAAGCAGGACAAGCCAGAGGACGCTGGAAAGATGGCCACCAGAAACAAAGAATGGTTTTGTCCACTTTCTTTTCGGGCAATTTCATTCTAAATTTTAACTTTCCAGAAAATTATTTCATTCAGAACAAGCTGTCCCCTGGCTGAGATGGGTGAGGAAGGAAATGACGAAAGATAACATTGAGGTGGCCAGCTGCTTGCTCCTGGCCACAGCCCTCCCCCGGGGAGCGGGGCTCTGAGCTCCAGGTACCAGATGGAGTATCCTGTTTGGTTCTTACCCCAGGCTATGACAGAAGGAAAGGGGAGGGAAATCCCAGGAAGGAGCAAGCCACCATGGAGCTGGCTGGGGAGGGCATCCTGAGCTAGCACGCGTCCTCAGTCTCGGATGCAGAGCTGGACACGCGGTGCCGAGGGTGCGGAGGAGTGTCACGCTGCTGTGACCAAGGGGCTGTGTCTCCCTCACTTCAGTCTGGTCTCAGGGTCTCTGTGGCAGAGTCTCACTCATGTTCTCAACCTTGCCTGTCTGTTAGAACTGCCCACCTTGGACCTGCGGATTGAGTCTCTGGTTCCTTGATTTTTAAAAAATGTTCTTTAGGTGATTCTGATGGGCTGGGAGAATTGGAACCATCTGACCAAAAAAATGGTGGCTAGGAAGACAGTGACTCTGGAGGAACAGAAATCCAGAGCCAGGACAAAGGCGAGGAGGATGATGATGCTAGCTAGCTACGTATAAGGTCTCATGTGCCAGGCAGAGTTCCAGAAACGATGAATCCTTACCATGACCCCATGAAGTAGGACCTTTCATCTCCATTTTACAGATGCGGAGACTGAGGTTAAGTCATTTGCCCAGGGTCGCATAGCCCATAAAGGCAAACCAGCTCTTTGGCTCTTGAGTCCCTGAAGGTTGACACTTGGCAGGACTCAGCCTCTTCAGATCTTTAGTACAGATCCTCAGTACAGCCTCTTCAGATCCTCAGATTGTCACGTGCTAGAGGAGTGTAGCAAGGGGCAAACGGTCTGTGTGGAACTAGAGTAGCGAGAGTCTGGTAGGTTCTGTTATCTCTGATCAACACAGATTGCTAGAACAGAGGTCGAGATAAATTATTGAGGTGTCCCACATCAAACACAACTTGGTAGCATTCCATCTTTAGCTGGATTTTGGGGCAAGAAAAATATCCCACCTGACTGTAGGGGATGCCACTTTGTTAATGATGATGCCTTAATTTGGGTGTGGTGTGGCAGCTACGTTCCCCTGACTCTATGGTGAACTTATTAATACACCGTGAGCTGGGTGTTTGTCTGTAATGGTGCGGTGGGTGTGACTGGCCATTCAGGTCACTCGTGTTATGAATATTGATTACCCCCCTGCCACGGCCAGGTCCACATGTGGACACTGTGGATCGCAGATGAAAACACAAGCTCCTAAGGCACTCAGGCTTGTAGGAAGGCAGACAGATACGCACAGGAAAACGTTTACCGATGTTCCGTGGCCTTGGTACTGCGCTGAATCTTTTACATCACTTACTCATGTGGTAAGGGACGATTACCATGAAGTGGTTAAGTCCTTTAACCGTGGACTTCACAGTGAAGATAGAAGGGGCCATGAGAAGGCAGAGAGAAAGGTGTCTCGAGTTTAAGGGGAAGCAGCGGGATGGTACAGTCTCGGGCAGGGTTTGGAAGGGCGGACACAGGCTGGGAGGAGGGGCAGGGGAGGGCATCGGTGGAGGGGAGGGAAGGTGTGCCCTCAGGGGAGACTGTGCTGACCTCACCGCCTGGCCTCACTTTCCCTTCTAAAAACACACGGCAATTCCGGGAGACGGCTGTTAGCGTTTGAAATTCTCTCCTCATTGTGCCCTATCCTGTAGCAGGGTCCTTGAGGCCTCTGTCCAGGGGTGGTGCCTCTGTAAATAGCTGTTGGAGGAACAAAAGGCATCCTCTGAGGAGGGGTCCCTTCCAGTGGGAGGGACTGTCACCCTGATCCTGAACAGCATCCCAGCTGCAAGCCGCCAAGCCGGTGGGGCTTTTGTAAAAGAAGACACTGACCCTCCATCCCCAGGAGAGGTTTCTGCTAGCGTGCATGTGGTTCAGTACCAGTCCCACATGCGTGCGGGGTCAGGTGGCTGCGGGTGTTTTTGACGGTGGCGCACCCGCCGGTGCAGTTGGGAGAACAGGTGAGAGTCCCGTGTGACGGCTCTGTGAGCTCAGGTGCTCGGCTCTGGCTGGCAGCTCGTAGCTAGAAGTTATGGAGTCAGCTACTGATGTATTTTTTTTAAATGAACCCCTTTCCTGGAGATTTTTGTTTACTTTCTGGCAACTCTTAAATGCCTTCCTGAGTTGGGCGGATTTGAGGAGCTGCCATTGGGACGGCAGGGCGCCACCGAGTGGGCGTGGCCTCGTGGGTGTGGGACCGCCAAGGTCACACAGGAACTTGCACTTGGTGTGAGATTCTGCGGTCACGTCTTGAAATTCTTAGTATGCTTTGAACAAGGGGCTCTCCATTCTCCTTTTGCCCTGGGCCCCCGAATTATCTCGTCCATGTGGCTTTGAGTCTAGGGAGGTGTATTGGATGTTGGTGAATGCCAGGTAGAATGGCAAAATGATAGTCCTGCCCTAAATCTGGACAGCTTTTCAAAGGCAGGACCCTGTGAGACAAGATGGCCACAAAAAAATAAATCCGTGATCACCAGCAGCCCAGAGCGGAGGGGCTACGGCTATCGCCACTGTCATGTCAGGTCATCTCGGTATAGGATGGATGGTTGTTGCTCAGCAAAGCTTGTGGTGATACTGTCCCCACGTTCTTGACCATTGGCCATGTGACTAAGCCTTAAACTGAATCTTACTAAGACTCAGTCTGAAGAATGGCTCTCTGTGGACGGTGTTTCCATGGTTTTTGGGGAGCAAAATAGAACCACCTTCCAACATAGGAAGATGCCCAAGTCAAAGACTAAAGTTGCCTCAAATAAGGGAAATCATTTCTGGTGATCGTGAGAGATTCTTGCTCTGCTGTTTCCGTTGAAGTGTGTGTGTGTATGTTTTCTATATGTTGGTTTGCCTTTCTGACTCAAGACACGAAAAAAAATGGATATTTCATGTTTTCTATCAAAAACATCAATTTTATATTCAGTAGAAAGTAGCTTTTTAAGTAACAAAATTCTAAAAATTGATACTTGGACACTTTGAGGTATTTGTGGACATTCTGCCAATCCTGTTTGTAGAAGTTTGTTTTCCAATGGGGAAGCATAGAGAAATTCAATGGTGACATTGCTGCCACGTTAGTTCAGTTATCTCTGTCAAGACACATCACTTTTTTGGGGCACCTGGGTGGCTCAGTGGTTAAGCCGCTGCCTTCGGCTCAGGTCATGATCTCAGGGTCCTGGGATCGAGTCCCGCATCGGGCTCTCTGCTCGGCAGGGAGCCTGCTTCCTCCTCTCTCTCTCTGCCTGCCTCTCTACCTATTTGTGATTTCTCTCTGTCAAATAAATAAATAAAATCTTAAAAAAAAAAAAAAAGACACATCACTTTTTAAGGAATGCAGTGAATTTACGGTTTCTATCTCTGAATTGTCATTCTCGATCTTGGCGATCTTGCGGGGAAATTGGAAAAGTATCATAAGACTGGAGACAAGTAAAGTTCCCTGTTTCCATAAGTGGGGAGATGTAAGTACTGAGCCTTTATTCTGGTATGCAGCACTTGTCCCGAATGTTGCAATTTAGTAACTAATAAGTAATCACAGGAGCCAGCCTGCCGCCACTGAAGCTATATCATGCTGAGTTGACTTAACTCATTTTGTCAGTACCATTATTGGGTGAGTCAGTTGGGGAAATGATGGTGCAAAGGCCTTATTTTTATTTAAGTAAAACTATAACAGAATGTATGCTAACATCTTTGTGCATATGATAGTGAAACTGGGGTTTGGGAGACCAGCTGGACTCAAAAACTAATGGGACAACAAAACAGACTTGTTTTTATTTCCACTGTGAAATAGAAGACGGAATTCATGCTGTCTTTCATTTTTTCTATTTTATATCTCCTTCTCATTCATTCCTGCCCACATTCCTTTTTAATTTTCATGAAGAAAATTAATTTGAATCAGTTCCTCATATTCAAAGGATTGGCCTGTCATTTTTTTTCATTGTTGGGAATTCAACCATTTTTTTTTTTAATTTCTTTTTTTCATTTGTTCATCTAATTTTTGGATGACCTTTTGAGATCTCCTTTACATATCATGAAATTCACCCATTTTAAGTGCACGGTTCAATGAGTTGGGATGTTTATACAGCAATTTATACATACAATTGTGCAATGGCCACCAGAATCCAGCATAGAGACTTTGATTACCCCCAGCGCGTTCCCATCCCTTTGCGTGTGCTTCTCACTTGTCCCCTTAGCCCCATGTGATCAGCAACCCATTTGCTGTTTCTGTAGTTTCTCCTTTAATGGGAGCTTCATGTCGATGGAATAATTCACTGTCTTGTGTTTTCTGTCTGGCTTCTGTCATCGAGCAGGGTTTTCTGAGACCTGTCCATGTGTTGCACGGCCCTGTAGTCTGTTCCTTTGTTTTGCTGAGCATTACTCCATCGTGCGGCTAGACCGCGTCTCATTTATTCACTCACCTGGTGAGGGATACGTGGTTTTCAGCATCCATCCAGGTTAAGTTTACCACTTTTATTCCTGATCCAAAGGACGGGTTAGAAATAAGTCACTTTTTCCTCACTACATCATCCCTACCCCCAGAATCCCACTTGAGAAACACGAGCATGCATAGGAAGGGCTTGGAGGAAGCAAGAGGCAAGCTGCATCCAGCCTTCCCCGGCCTTCAGCCTCTCTCTCTCTCAGATCAGTGCAGCAGGTGTTTGGAATTGGACGCTGTAGTTCAATCGAGTTAACAGCTCTGACTCTGGGGAAACAGCAAGTCCCTCCCACCTAAAACTAGACAATAGGGAACATACATTCCTGACTTCTGTCCCGACTCATTTGTCTTCCAGCCAAAAAAAATATAAAAATTTCAATGTTGCCCATTAACGAGCCCATTTTTTCTACTCAATTACTTATCTCTCCACTGGTTTCTCTAACTAAGTGAAACTTTTGGCAACTCACCAGATTTCGTTCACAAGCTCTTTCTGTAAGCATCTACCACGCACAGCCCTGTGCTGGCTCCTGGGGGATGGGGTAAGCCACCAGACACCGGCCCTGCCTCAGGGAGTGCTGCTCCTGGGAAGCATCGTCCGCTTCTGCTCCGTTTGGCTCTTGAAGGGCAGCTGACTTTATAGCTCCAGTAAAATCTCTTTCATATATTCGAGCCCTGAAATTTCATCAGAATTTAATCACAGTGAGTCTGCCCTAGGAAATATAGCCTATTATGTACTTTAGTGGGTCGCATTGATAGTAAGGAACATAAGCAGAGTTTTCAATGTCGGGTATTTAGAATCCTTGACCTACTGAAGGTTTTCTCCGAATCTTAAGCATAGAGCCTAATTACACTATATGGTGGCAATAGCTTCTCTTGGCCTGCATGCCTGCGGTTGATTGCCTCTGCTCTTTGAGACTGACTGGAAGACTTCGGGGGAGTAAATATCCTTAAAGCCTTTGCCTACAGGCTTCTCTTAGGATCGAAGGTGAAGTCCCATCCGACCTTTATTTATGGTCTAGGGTCACAGATATCATCCAGCTTAGGAAGATACAATCCACATTCTTGCAGCGTTCTGGTGAGCACTCCCATCATGCCCACAGACATGGCCACTGCCATCTTGTTCTGTTCCCTGGGTGAGGGGAGGGTGCCTTTTTTTTTTTTTTTTGCTGGCTGAAATTCCTCTCTAAGGACTTACCCATTCCTTTTTTCCCCCACAATGTCAAGACATGTGTGATTATATCACAAGTAGAGTGAAACTGACTATGTTTATGTTTTATCATCTGTAGGGCCAGGAGTTTGTTTTGTCTTTTTATTTATTTATTTTTAAGATTTTATTTATTTATTTGACAGACAGAGATTGCAAGTAGGCAGAGAGGCAGGCAGAGAGAGAGGAGGAAGCAGGCTCCCCACTGAGCAAAGAGCCTGATGCAGGGCTCAATCCCAGGACCCTGGGATCATGACTGAGCCGAAGGCAGCGGCTTAACCCACTGAGCCACTCAGGAGCCCTAGTTTGTTTTGCTTTTTAAAAAACAACTGTATGAGATAGAATTCATACCATAAAGCTCACCCATTCAAGTGGACAACTCAGTGGTTTGTGATCTCTTCTGAGTTGTGCAATCATCACCACGATCTACTTTTAGAACATTTCATCACCTCAAAAAAATTAAAAAATTAAAAAGTAAAGAAACCATACCCAGGGGCAGTCACTCCCCAATCCTCTCTTTTCCAGCCCAGGACAGCCACTAGGGCACCTTCTGTCTCTGTGATTTTGCCTATTCTGGATCTCTCATACACAGCACCATCCAGTATGTGGTCTTCTGTGACTGGTTTTTTCACCTGCTATAATGTTTTTGAGGTTCACCCATATTATCGCATGTATCAGTCATTCACTCCTTTTCGTGGCTGAGTAATGTTCCATTGTGTGGATACAACCGTTTTGTTTGTCCATGCCACAGTGGACAGACATTAGAGCTGTTTCCATCTTTTCACTATTATGAACAATACTGCTATGAACATTCACATACAGGTTTTGGGTAGACTTCATGTTTTCATTTCTTTGGGGTACATACTAGGACTGGAATTTGGGGATCATGTGGGAACTCCACTGAACATCTGGGAAACCAGAGCTGGTGCTTTTCATTCACTTCCTAAAATCTTTGGGAGCCTAAGGAAACAAGGGTATTTTGCATTGATGTCTCACACCTTCAAAGCCAAGTCCTTTTGGTATTCAGGCCTATCTCAAAATGTTATCAGAGACATGGTGCAGGAGAATGTTATGCGTGAGATACCACAGAGAAGGAATGAAGAAGAAACTGTCAGAAGGGCTGTTGGTACAGCTCAGGTAGTGGTGATTACGTGAGGTTTTATGATGGGAAACCAGGCTGTGTCCTGTCCAACCTGATGTGCTTCTGTACTGCCCTCAGGATAGTAAAAATTGCTGGGTGTGTTCAGCGGTGTGTGCCTTTTTCTTTTTCTTTCTTTTTTATTTTACTTTTATTTACTTTTCTTTTTCTTTTTTCTTTTTTTTTTTTTTTTTTAAATTTCAAGTCAGCTCCACGCCCAGCATGGGGTTTGAACTCATGACCCTGAGATTAAGAGTAGCTCTGTGTACTGAGCCAGCCAGGTGCCCCAGTGTGTGCCTTTCTCTGAACAGTTTTAAGACACCCGCTTTTTTGAGTTCAGGGATTGTATTTCCAGAATTCTCCCCTCTGCCAGGATTTTTTTCTTAGAAAGTAGGAAGTCCTGTGAAGAGCGTTATCTAAAACCAAGAAGCACTTGCTTTCTGTATTGAATCCATTTTTTGTTCTCTCATTTGAGTCAGTATTTACCGATCTTTAAGAATTAAATTACTGTTTGAATAAAGCTTAGATCAAGGATCAAAGGAGGAAGTCTCCAGCAATAAACCATTGCTAAACTAAACTTCGGTCTGTGGGAAGGGCCTGTTGAAATGGTACCTTGAAGTTTTGTAAGAATGTATTTCCCCCCATATTCCCTGATATTTAATTATTTATTACTCTGTACAGAGGAGGGACATAACCGTGAAAAAGGATAACCAGTGAATTTTCATATACATAAATTACCTTTTAATATTTTGTAGAATTTAAAACCAGTTGTCTTATTTTTCACCCCCAGTAGTTTTGTGGAGGAGATTGCTGGGAATGATAGAAAAGGAACCTGGAAGCCCAAACTAGACAAATCCTAGAACTTCCTTGAGCCTCCATTTCCTTATCTATAAAATGGGTACACTGATAAATCAGAGAGCGTTGCCAATACCAACTAATGTGCAACATACTTAAGTCTGAAAAGTATGATGCAAAAGTTTGAGTTTTTTGTTTGTTTTGTTTTGAACTAAAATACAATACCCAAGTACAGTAATGATTTACCCCAACACTCTTCTACCAGGAGTATTTACCAGCATAAAGAAGAAATTACTGTTTTCCATTATCTCTAACTGAGAACATCCTCTGGGGTGTTAATTGACCATTTTGAAAAGCAATTTGTTAATATCTGGGAAAGCTAAAGGTGTGCTGTTAGACTAATGTAGCAGTTCCAAGGCCAGTGGTCATTAATGCTCTTTAAGTCATACAAAAGAATTCTTTTCTGCACTTAGAACAACTGGATGCATAAAATTTCAAAAAATAGTGAGTGTAGAAAGGAAATAATAAAACGATTCAAATATTATTTATATACATTATTTACAACTAGAGACTTACATATTGTCTGTGAATACAGATACATAAACTAGAAAAATAGAGGCAGAAGAAAACACACGAATTTCAACCTCAGATTAGAGAAGTGACTTCAATTTCTAAAATAGGTTATTCCTTAAAACACACACACACACACACACACACACACAGCGGGGCACCTGGATGGCTCAGTCAGTTAAGCATCTGCCTTTGGCTCAGGTCATGATCTCAGGGTCCTGGGATCGAGCCCTACATCGGGCTCCCTGCTCAGTGGAGAACCTGCTTCTCCCTCTCCCTCTGCCATTCCTCTGACTTGCCATCTGGTTCACTCTCTTTGTCAAATAAATAAATAAAATCTTTTTAAAAAAACCCACAAAGCAAACATGACTAAACACCAATGAGGTAAAATATTTTGCATGTTTTGTGTATTTAAAATATTTCAGAAATTTTAAAAAGTTTGGTGGCTTATCATCCAGACTATTTCCTAAGCATAGAGTTATACTCCTCTTGTCTTACACGATTTGTTTCCTGCCATACATATTTTGGTTGATTGTGCATATTATAAACATCTTTTTGTCACCCAATATACTTTCTCGGTGTTCTTCCTGGCCCTCCTAAGTCTTTCTGTTACAGTGTAATTACTTGCTCAGAGAAGAATTTTTAGAGGAAACAAAACGGCTTGTGCTTCCTCTTAATATTTTACAATTATTTTCCATTTACTCATTTGTAATTCAAAGTGATTTCTCATTCTCTTCCGATATATTTGGTTCCTGACACTGAAGGAGCTCATAACCTAAAAGCAGAGGTAAAATTAAAGTCTGGTTTAATCAGGGCACAAAGAATCCATTGAGTTTCTTAAGCAATTCCTCAAAACTGGGCATTCACAATGTGGAACTTCAACTTACTATTTCCAAAAATGACCATCAAACAAGTGTCAGTTGGAAAGAAAATTCTCCCATCCTGGTGGACCTCATTCAGTCCCCAACTGCTGTCCATGACCCCCTTCAATTTTTCCTGTGCCCCAGGATGCCCTGAGCTTTGCCTGTGTCCCAGGAGGCTCTGTGGTTCTCTGTGTCCCAGGATACTCTGTGGTTTGCCTGTGTCCCAGGAGGCCCTGCAGTTTACCTGTGTCCCAGGATGCTCTGTGGTTTGCCTGTGTCCCAGGAGGCCCTGGAGTTCTTTGCCTATGTCCCAGGAGGCCCTGCGGTTCCCCATGTCCCTGGACTCCCTTTAGTGTTCCCTGTGCCTGAGGCTGTTGGTGCTTCAGCTGAAAGTGGCCCAGGGGTCTTGTGAGGCTTCGCTGTCCCCTCTGGTCTTGGATGCATTCCTGTTCTGGGTTCTTGAGATGCACCAGTTAAGACAAAGCTCCGCGCTGGGCTAGGATTTCCATTCCCTGATCTCTAGTGGGTAACGTGACCTTTTACAAATTTGAACTATTTTTCTTGTTGCAGAAACATCCCCTAGATAGATAAACACAATACTGAGCTAGCAGGACCCTTACAAGCACTGAGAGGAATTCTGGGATCCTGGAATGGGAGAAGTATGGCCCAGGCAGTGACTTCGGCCTCCGTCTTGGTTTCCCTCATCCCTGTCTGAGATTATGTTGGCATGGATGTAGCTCCACAGTAGAGCTTCCCGGTTTCCTATGGAATCGTAACGAGGGATTGGTAAAGGCTGGTCTGTGATAGGCAGTACGATTTGCTGCCTCTGAGAGAGAAAACAGATTCTGGTCGAGGGCCAGGGAAGAAGGAGCGCTCCGAGGTTTGTCCCTACACGGCGTGATGGAGCCAGTCACCTGACTCTCGATGGCCCGCGTTTCACCTCTATGATGAGCAGTTGGAGTTGGCCCCTGTAGTTCATTAATTCTCTGTTGGTTGGTATTGAAGGGTTGGAGTTACAGTGTGAGCTAAAGGAATAGGGAGGCTCTTTCACTAAATGCCTTGGATACAACCGGTTCAGTATTTGGAAACAAGTCCGTTGAGATCTTCATGGATTATCACAGCCAAAAATAAATGTCAGATCAAATAGTTAAGAATAAAAGTTAGTTATGGAAAAGCAATGACCTATGTTTTCTGCAGGGTGGAAACTAAGGATTGAAGGATGCATTTTCTAACTCGAACTTCATGAAAGAAATCACAGTTCTTCATAATAATCTAAAGCTCCAATGAGCTAAAAATAAGAGCAGGCAAACTGAGAAAAATGGCCATTCTAAATGGACTAGGAAAGACGTTATTCTATTTAATATATGAAGAGCTCATGAAAATCAATATGCAAGAGATCAATGGGCAGTAGATAAAAAGGAAAGTCAGGAAGAAAAAGCAATAGTTTAATGAATGTTAAAAATATCTAACTTTACTTGTCACCCTGAAAAATGCAGATTAAAACAATGAGACATACATTTAATGAAGAGTGAGTCTCGTTTTCCTTGTTCTTAAGTGAGAATTCTTCTTTTTGACAGGCGTTTGAGGAAATGAGTATTTTTGTATTTTGCTGGAAGAATGTAAATAACTACAAACCTTCTGGGAATGGATTTGGTAATACTTACCGGATACCCCTTACACTGCTCCGTGAACCCAGAAATCCTACCCAGGCTAAGGAAATAACGGAAAAAAACAGAAGAAAAGTTACTCCCCAAATGATTAATCATTGCTTTATTTATTATTAAAAAAGGCAAAAAGAAGTCTAAACAGATAACAGTGAGGCAGTAAGATAATAAATAACTGAAGAGTTATTTTGTGATAAATGGACGTTGAAAATTATCTCACTGAAGCGGAAGAAAAGGACATATGAAGTTGATTCAGCCTAAGAGCTCAACTGTATTTAAAAACAAAAAGCCTTCTGCAATGGTTGTACCTAGCAAAGAGAAAAAAAACATAAAAAGTCTATGCATTCACCAAAGACACTGTCTTTGATGGTTATAGGTGCTAAAATTTCTATATTTTAGAATTTTACAAATTTTCTATAATGAGTGTGAATTACTGTTATGATCAGGGAAAGGGGAGAGATTATCTTTATAAAAATATTCCAAGACTATGACTCAGTGACTTACATAGTATAATTTTCTTTACTTTTACCAGGTTTGTGTTTTATTTTATATTTGTATTCTTATTTTTTTTTTAGATTCGTATTTTAATAAAAGAGTCTTTGTTTAAAACCAAACCTAACCAAACAAACAAAAAACCATTCCACTCTGGTCCCAACCAATATCTGAGCTCCCCTGAGGAGGTTTAAGCAGGTAATTTGCTTTCATTTTAGTTGTTTTCATGTCAGTTTGATATATGGCTTCATGCAGTTTTAGCATTTGTAGATGGGGATTCTGTGCTCATTACACAACGTGATGACTTAGGGAGGTATCATGGGGGTTATCTACATGGCTTTTGCAAGGAGAATAAATTGTTAGGTCACCTGCCCTGTGCTTTCTGTAATGGGAAAGAAACCTAGGACAGTGTCAGTTCATACTGTCGCTTTTGCATTTTGCTTTTGACGATCCAGAGTTATTGCTATGAAGATCAAATTATATGAGGTCATCTAGAGGTGCAGACTGGACCAACATTTATTGAGCATCTATTTATTCCTGTAAGAAATGAATGGGGTGGGGGTTCATCCTGGGCTGGGAAATCTTACTCAGTATGTGCTGTAGTTTGTCGAGCATAGTTCTGACCCACATAAGACACAGAGAGGTGGGGTGCGTGTCTGGGTGGCTCAATGGGTTAAAACCTCTGCCTTCGGCTCGGGTCATGATCCCAGGGTCCTGGAATCGAGGCCCGCATCGGGCTCTCTGCTCAGCGGGGAGCCTCCTTCTTGCTTCCTCTCTCTCTGCCTGCCTCTCTGCCTGCTTGTGATCTCTGTCTGTCAAATAAATAAATAAAAAATCTTTATTAAAAAAAAAAAAAAAAAGACACAGATTGAGGGCTGGAGAGAATCCCCTGCCCTTACCTTCAGAAGCCTAATGCAATGGTATAAAGTTAGAACAAGACATATGAATTAATGAATCTTTAACTGAATGGATGAACCAGTAGCTTCATGGGCAACCTAATGAATGAATAAAGCCATCAATGGGTTAATGAATGTTTGCTCAGATCCAAGAATACCTGTCCCGGGTTCTACCTCATGGAAGTTGAAAAGAACATCACTGCTCTCACCAAGCAGAAGAAGAAAAAAACAGAGAAGAGGCTGTGTTTCGCGGTTGATCGCTGCTGTTATTTAATGAAACTTTTCGAGGAATAGTCCGTCCGTAATGACCCCAAAAGCACTGTTCCTGTCTGAACACTTCAATATTCTGTGGTCGTATTTCAGACCTCTCTAGCAACAAGGATACTGTAAGTCAACTTATTTTGGGCCCTCACAGCCAGCAGTTCTGTCTTCGATAAATGATTCATGTCAGGAAAGCATTTGAGTGCATTTCTTTTCTAATAAGTCTCTCTTCAGGTCCATTATGCATGAATCAAGTCAGGGAAATTGCCTGGGATCATTGGCATCCCTTTATGAAAATCAAAGGATGGAAGATTTAAAATCTAGCCTTATTGATCTCCCACCTTCCACATACTCTTTACCAGGAAAGGAAGAATGGGCAGCAACAGGGCCTCCCAGAACCCAAGGGTCAAGGATGCTTAAAGACCAGTGAGGAGGACAGAGAGGGATCCAGCAGAGTAAGGAGCCCACTCACTGGTGCCCGAGGCACAGAAGAAAAAGGCCACTTGCTTATTTCACCCAAAATTGGTTCCCCCAAGTGGACCCTCCTGGAGCCCTCCCCCGATACACACGACGAACCCCAGTGATAATGACAGAGCCAGCGGACTGCCTCCTCTAAGCCCTACTCCCTGGTCGAAACCCCAGGGTATTAACGCTGTGGCCGTTTCTACGAATCCCAAGCACCATCGTGGATGCAGTGGGGAGAAGCAGCCCCACTTCCCATTTTCTGAGCCACAAACTTGAGTGCGACAGAGCCCGTGCACACGCCTTACCTCACTGAACTCTCCCACCGCCCTTATTTACGGTCCGTGGTCACATCCCACGGACAGATGGGGAAGCTGGCACTGTGGGAGGCCGAGCGGCCAAGCCGAGGTGTTCACGTGGGTGGTCCGGAGTCCAACGCAGACCAAGTCAACACTGGTGCTTCCCTCTCTCTACTTCCGTCTTTGACAGCCGCTGAACTCCTGAGGGCTCTAATCCAGCTGATACAAGCCGATGCAGGAGAAGCTCCCAATCATCGTAGAGCCCCCTCGTCTGGGTGCAAACAGACTAGGTGAGCTGTTGTGTGGAAGAGAATCCTACGTCCATGTGGTTTTGTTCCATAGCCTTCAGGCTTCGGCGACTACCACGTCACATCTTCTCGGCCTTATCACTTCATATCTAATGCTTGGAGCAACTTTACTGGAAAATCAATGCCAGACAATGGGCTTGGCTATCTCTGGTGGGTCAGTACCCCTATCCCACGGTCTCCTGGCCTGGCCACTTCCAGACCATGTGGGGTTGTTTGGCCAAACTGGAGCCTGCTTAAAGGTGAGAGCTCCTAAATACTGACAAGATTAGGGTTGTACCCCTACCCCGATGGGTATTGAGAATGAAAACATTAAATTATAAAATACGTGTCAGGAAATTTCCAACGAAGTTTTAGGTTGGGCTGTAAGTCTTCTTTTAAAGGCTTTTCGTTATTTGTTTTTGATTGATTTTTGAGTAGGCACCGTGATTCGCTGGTGACCTAAGTTGCACCGTAAGTTGGCCCCAACCTCACCTTGCTCAGAAGTCAGCCCCCTGAAAACTGCTTCCTGGTGGATACAGACATACCTTTCATCTGCTTATTCTTAACTTATTCCATATCTCCAGGAAAGTACTGGCATGTTCAGAGGGCACCAGGACGATCGTGGTCTTGATCTTATTAACACTGCTTTTTATTTCTCTTCAGCGACATAAAGAAAGGCAAAAGTCCGTATCATGAGTTCAACTTCTTTCTCCCATACAGTTGAGAGAGCTAAGGAACTAAAGAGGGCCTCAGAATCAATGGTTTTGAATGACGATCTTACCTGAGGACAGGAATGGGGACAAAATCAATTAAGACTCGTGAGTCGACTTTGGGGGGCGTCTTACAACTCACTTCACCTCAGGGTCATCCTGGATTGTGTGGATGACAGAAAAGGTCCAGACAAGGACTCATTAAAACAAACAGAAGAGGGGGGACTGGCTGGCTCAGTGGTAGAGCGGGCAACTCTTGGTCTCGGGGCGTGTAAGTTCAAGCCCCATGTTGGGTGTAGAGATTGCTTAAAACTAACAGAAGAAACTTCGAGAACCACAGTGGAAAGATTAGTAAGACAAGATGGTAGATGCTTTGGGGTCACGGGCAAAGCAGCTGAAGGGGAAGGAGACGCGCCAGGCAGCCTGGGCACACCGGCCGGCTTGAACTAAGGAGCTCCTTCCCGCCGGCGGAGCTGGGCGCGCTCTTCTGTGCGATCTGCGTGTAAGCGTGGCCCACTCCTGGAAGGCGTGGATTGTTACCTCCATCTCACACACACACACAGACTGAGGCGAGATGAGAAGCCCAAGGTCACGCAGTCAGAAAGTGGGGATTTAAACCCAGCGTCTGCCCACAGAGCGGCTCCGTGGCTGGCTTGGCCACGCCGCTTGTCACGGCCCGCGTGGGAAGGAGAGAAGTGGGCACCGTGAGACCGCAGGCCTGACCACGTTGCCTTGGTGACGGGAGGACTAGAGTAGGAGGTGGTTTATATACTGAATAAAGCTCTCTTTTTTGTGTTTTGGTGCCAGCTGGTGCTGCATCTGCCTCACGCCTGCTTCTGTAGGCCCAGAGCTGGTCCCGGGCCATTTCCCCACTCGGAGAGGCCTGAGGGGATACGTGCCCAGGAGAGCCTCAGCTTCCACGTATTTCCACACGTGTCCCCCCCCGTAGGTGTGTCACTGACCAGCAGCCGCCACCCCGCAGCGGCAGCCGTGGAAGAGAGACACCAATTTCCATGCAAACGGATCCATCCTGCCTCCCTTCCATATTTAATACGGGATTAATAAGCTTTCCTTATTAACTGGAATATTCTTACTCAAAGCAGGAATGTCGATGCTTCCCCGTTGGGAAGATTATTGCCTTCATTTCACCTCTGTTTTTGGTTTCCTGGTACTGGACTTTCGGGAAACTTCCAGAAATTGAACATCATGTAACAAGGCATTTTCCACGGAGTCCCCAGCAAAATAGTTCGCACACTCTGGGCTGTCACGAAGGTGGCCGGCCGGGGGTTTCCCTGAGACGGCACGCGCGCCGTGAGGTCAGAGCCCCCCGCGGCCCTGTGACCGCGGGAAAGCTGGACTGGGGTTTAGAAAGGTCCGACATGGCTCCGGAAAGAGGGTGTGACTGAGGCTGTGGGGGGACCGACCGGCTGGGAGGTCGCTCGCACCTCAGGGTCACCCCAACGTCCAGAATGGGACCGTGAATTGAAATATGACACGGTGTTCTGAAGGCCCAAGTTCATGGGAAGCCTCGCTACCTCGGGCTTCCTGGGTCCAAAGCAGCATCGTAGCGGTCAGAGCCTGAGCCTGAGTCTCAGACATTTACTTACTCTTTGAACTTTACACGCTCCGTAGTCTAACTAACCCCATTTCCTCTTCTGTAAAATGGGGGAACAGTGACTCCCCTATGGGCTTTTGTCACAGGGAATGACGTTATGTGTGTAGAACAGTGGTGTGCGGGTTCCGTTGCACCGGTTACTACTCAGAAAATCTCCTGTTTGCCTCTGGACGTTTTCACCTCATACTAGTTACAGCTACAAAAGGCCTTAGAGAGTATCTGATTTAAATTCCTTCCATCTCTGTTCTCCAGACAGAGAAAGTTGCCTAGGTTATCCATCGGTGTTTGCCTCTGAGTCTTGGTCTTCTTGGATTAGATAGAAAACCTCTTCAGAATGTCTTTTTCTCATAGAAGCTACTCAGAACCAACTATGAAATATAAACTTAGACGCCTCGATTTCCTATAGACTGAAGTTTTTGTCATCCTAAAATTAGACTTCGGGGCCAGAGGCTTTGGGTTATGGTTCAGAGGATGGAAGAAAAGCGCTGAGCATGATTGACGACTTCTTCGGAGCTTGGTTTGGTTTAATGGACATCCTGTACGGGCCAGGGACGTCGGACAGAGGACTGGGCCATCAAATTTTAACAGAAGCTAATTGTAATCGGCTTCTGCCAAACCATGTGATGAGGATGATTTCTTTAGCTGAGCGCTATTTCAGTTAGAGCTGGTCCCAGAGACAGTTACATTTGGTCTAGAACCCTTTCTCTCCTGTCTTGTTTTGGGACTTGAGCCAATCTAAGTCTCAGGAATCCAAAAACTAAATTTATCCTTGTTTGTCAGGACCAAGTGCTAAGTGTCTGCCTCAGGCTTCCACAAGTTAGTCGCTGCCCTCTTGGGGATCTCTACGAAATTCGTTCAGCCTCACGGAGAAGGTGGGATCTGACGGTTCCAAGAGCAGAACACGCCTCACTCATTTTCCCTGGGCCTGCATCCGTGTCCCTCTCCTCCGGGGCCGCCGGCGGGCCCGGGCATTCTCTGCCTTGCCAACCGATAGTACTGGTGCGGAGACGAACTCACCAGCTGACCCCATGCTTGCTTAGTCCACGCTGCTCTCTGCCGTCCCCGTGGTTTTTCTTTTCTTTTCATCTGGTCAGTCGAGCCCCTTTGAGAGCCCCTCTGTGCAGGAGCTCAGGAAGAGGGAAGGAGCCGGATCCCCTGAATGAGGAGACCCCATTGAAATAACGGGAAACTCGGGTGGGTGAGGGCATCGGTTTTCTGTACGAGAACCAGAGATGGTTCGATCTGTAAAGGATGTCAGAGGTCACCTACTCAATTTCTTCCTAAGGAGGAAGATGTTGAAAGAGTCAGGCCAAGCCCAGACTCCAGGTTGGCTGACTTGTCTGAGTGTGTGTGTGTGTGTGTGTGTGTGTGTGTGTGAGGGGGTGTGGGGGGGGGGGGTTGTGGGGGAGGGGGCGTATACATAAAACCACTGCTGTTAGTGTTTTCCCAAGGCTTTCTTTGCTTCCAGTACTTTTTCTATACTTGATTTTAAAGTTGTGAACCATATATATATGTATATATATAAATGCTGGGTCCTTTATCTCATAATAGCATATTGAAAATACACTCGTTTTACTACAAACCTATTATAGTGATACTTATTCAACCGTGTGGGTTTCCCATCATTCACTTTATTGTTTCCTCATGTTGGAAATATAAGCAGTTTCTAATTTTAGGTGCTTATAAATCATGCTTGCTGAAGATCTTCGGGCAGAGAGAATTTTTCTAAAAGTTAATTTTGTTTTTAAGAGAGTTTTCTCAGAAGCCGCGTTACCAGATGAAGCGGTGTGGAGATGTGTAAGGTCGCTCTAAAAAGCCCGCGTGGTGGTTCTCACACTGAGGCTAGGAGCCCCGCGTGACCTGTCTCTTTCAGCATGGGGTCTTAGTATTTTCCTTTGGAATGTAAAAAATAGGTTTTGGTTTGTTGTCTTAGTATTTCCAAAATCTTTTCTCTCTTTTCTGTTTTGTGACCTGTTCTGGGGTTTGGAGTTAAAAGAGCCTAAATAAGGGGTTGTTTTGATTTCGGCGATGATGCTAAGTTGGTCGTGGCTATTATTTTAGCAATTCACTTGGACTGATCTCTTTGGAAGAAAGTCCTGCTTCTTCTAAAACCCCGACCTGGTTCAGTGCCGTATGTACATGCAGCAAACAAGCCAGCCCTTCAGACACACGCGAGCGCAGGAGCTAATCCCCTTTCTCTCTTCCCGAGTGTAACTGAAGGTCCTGTTTATTTCATAGTTTTGGAATAGGGACGAAGGCCGACTCTGTCAGTCTTAACTAAGGGTCTCCTGTTTGTCGCCTGATTGAATGCTTTCGGTGGAGGTTCTCTGTGTCTATTTGGAGGACGATGCAGTTTGAATTCTCTCGTGGGGACATTCCGAGCTTTCTTTATTTGCTTATGTTTCCACTGGAGGAGGTCAGCGGCCAATGGCACCATCTGCTTGACCACACAGAACTCGCTTCGGGAGTCCCTGGGAGCGGAGCTAGGCAGCTGTGGGCAGGGCTGCGGCTCTGCGTCCGCTCACTTCCCGGTGAGAGACAGCCCCGAGCTTGCACTTTCTCTTGTTCTGAGGGCCACTTCTTCATGCCTGCAAGGATTGTTCCAGAGTTAAGAAGGTAAAGACTACGGGAGCTTTTGTGAACGCATCGTTTCCCGTGTCTGAGTCACTCGTGGAAAAGGAGAGGTTAGAATGAAAACAGCTGGGGGAGGAAATGTTTTAACACACTTGAAGGTAAATGAAAGAAAATGTCAGGCTCTGGAAATGTAGTGAGAGAAAAACTAAGTCGATTTCTCTCTCCCTGCTTTCCCAGGAATGCCAGAGTAATACATCGTAGCGGCCCCCCGGCTCCTTATTTTCTTGCAACCATGGAAAAATTCTCCCATTATTTGGGCGCTCCCTGTGTTCAGGCGCTCTGCTAAGGGTTTGACGTTCGTTTGGAATGTAAAAAATAGGTCTTGGTTTTTTGCTCAGTACTTACATTTCTGGATGAGCCTTGATCGTCACAGCAACCTCGAGTTGATTTCACCCACAAGAGAGTGATTTCTGGATTTCCAGCCGGAGCTGCCTGACTCGAAAGGTCCCCTGAGCCTTTCCTGGTCTCTAATGGTTGTGCTGTGTGGCCTTTCCCAAGCGCCTGTGCCTGCATGCAGGGTGGCCTCCGGTGGCCTCCACGTTGCAGAATTTCTCTTGTCTGTGGCTCTTGGACTGGATTATCACCTCTGCCCTCCCCTGCCGGGGGCCTGCCAACACTCCTGTTCTTTCTCCTCAAGTCTGCGAATGATATGCTTGTTCTCCACCAGCCACCTGTGGTTTCTCCCCTCGTGCACCACCTGTGTCCATCATCTGACCACATCTAACCGCAAGGCAGGCTGGGAAGGGGGTCCATCCACCTCTCTGCCCCGGGAAGGGGAAGATCTCCTTCTCATTAGTGAAAAGAGTGATCGGTAGAGGAGAAAAAAGAAACCACCATAATTCTTCTGCCAGAAACTAGCCACTATTAATAGATGGCTATGACTATAGAAATAGATGGAGATGTGAATGATATAAATATACACATTATTATTTTACAGACCGGAATCATGCTTCTCTGTTAGCCGTTTTCACTCAGTATATTACATTCTTCAAAGGCCTGGACTCGCTGGTTTAATGTGTCTGTCGCATAGTTGGTTCACGGTCACTCGGCATCCCCCGTGTGTAACCCCTAGGTCTCTCCCGTCCTTGTATGAACGACCTTTTTAGGTTTTAGGTCCTGGTGGTACACAAGGAGCCTCCTTCCACTGAATAAGGAGCCTCCTCCAACATTAATGACAGATGTTTCAAGCAGCTGGGAACCAATTTAACATAGACTCAGGGGTAACCATGTGCCCTGAAGGACTGCCAGAGACTTTGTCCAATGATGAGTTAGATTCCAAATCTGCTAAACCCTCCGTGGCTGGGAAGTAACGGTAATTTGGAGTGACCCATTCCCCTTGAACCCATTACAAACCCTGGTAACAGGAGCTTTTCATCTATATTTAAAACGCTGGCTCAGTAATTTTCAGATGATGTGTATTAAGCTCATGGGTCAGACTTGACCTTCGGAAAAATTCAAATAATGTATACAGATTGGTTTCCTGGCATTTTTTCTTTCCTGTTCTCTGTGCTTTCCTTTAAAATGTCGTGTGTCAGCAGTCCCTCGTCAATGTCCCCCTCACTCCCCAGACTGTGATTGGCTTGAGCTTTAATATCTGGCAAGTGCTCCCCGCTTCTGTTCTCACCCACAACCAACTTGTGCTTCAAGCCCTGATCACGTCATTTCTTCCCTCTGTCCCCTCCTCACACCTGACCTGTGTTGGTCTCTTGCGGCCGGATTTCACTTGTGCACAAGCCAGTAGTGTTGGGCTTGAAGTCTACACCTGCCGTGCCTGGAGCCGGCGCTCAGGGCCGGCGGGCGAGTGCCGGGCGCGCCGGCTCGGACTCTTCATTGTGTAAGAAGCCACGACAGATAACGGGCACTTGGCTTCCTCACGGCTGCCCTTGATGATAAGAAATATCTCTGCTCACAGAAACAGGACAGGGCAACAGCTGCGTGGTTATTTGTTGGTTTGTAAACTCCATCGATCGTTGCTCTCATCGCCTGAAAAATTAAGCTCTTTGTCACTTCCTTGCTTCATATCAACGACAGAAGTGACTTCGCTGGGAAGGTTCTCCCCCTAACATTCCCGGTAGTTACCAATCCAAGAGGGAAAGAGGCGAACTATTTTAAAATATTTTCAGTCTACCTGCGTTCGCCCCTGGAAAAATCTTTATACCATCTTTTCTCCATATGGCACTAAATTGGCTGATGACCACATTCCAGAAAAGGTTCTTCTATTCAATGCAAGTAGAGTGATTCCCCCAGACTTCCATCTGGAATGAACTTAAGACTACGACACATATTCACCCAGCAGACGCCTCCTTAAATAATTTAGCCTCGTGTCTCTTTTGCTAATCAGTCCTAGGACGAAGCCAGTAAAATTGTTTAATAACCTCATGGCACTGCTAATCTTTCCTTTTTTAGGCAATTCCTTGGCTAGTCCTATATTTTGCTCTCGCCTATACAATTGAGAATCAGTTTAAGTTAAAAAAAAAAAAAAAAAGAAAGAAAGAAAGAAAGAAAAGCAATAATTTCCATGGAATCCTTTCTTTTTTTTTTAAAGTTTTTATTTATTTGTCAGCGAGAGAGGGAGTGTGCATAAGCAGGGGGCGGGGCAGAGGGAGAAGCAGGCTCCCCACTGAGCCAGGGGCCTGATGTGGGACTCAATCCCAGGACCCTAAGATCATGACCTAAGCTGAAGGCAGATGTTACCTGACTGAGCCCCCCAGGGTCCCACCTCCCTGGAACCTTGATCCCTCTTTATTGATAGAGAAAGAGAGACTCAGAAGAGTGAATTTACCCGAAGATCCATGACCAGTAAGAGGTATGGCAGAACTTCAAACTCAGACAGCTGAACCCACACTTAGCTGCCACCACACCAATCTAGGAAGGGGGTTTGAGGAAGTGCGGGCAGAACCAAACCACCCAAACCCACCTGCCTGTGATTCCCCTGAACCATCACGGGTATGGCATTAGAGTCCCCCTCCATGAGACGCTAGTAAGGGTTTTACTCAGGGGCATGGTGGTCCCTTGTCTTTTACAAGGAAAAAAAAAATCTTACATTTCCTTTTTAACACCCTACTCCTGTCTGGACACCGAGGAAGACTGCATTTTATCCCCTGCCTTTCCAATGCCAGTTGACTTCCTTTTCTTAGTGTTAAGTCAGCACACAGAGGATTTGCCGAATATTCCACCAATCCTAGAGCCCAGAATCCTAGTGAGGAACCATCCTTCTTCTGGCCAGATTGTATGGAAGCTTTTAGTAGCTAATGTAGGGACAGTGAATAAAGCACATGAATATTCAACATCATCCTATCGCTGCTGCCGAACTGTAAAGCAATGTGCATCATTCCTCTTTCTGTGGCTCCTCGAAGTCAAGTGCATGGAGAGTGGGCTGCCAGCTTAATGCCTACTCATTCGCGAGAGGCAGGGTGTGTTAGAACAGGGTGTGTCTGAAAGAGCTGGGCAACCTGGAGATGTCTGTGGGACGTGCCACCTGGGAAAGGTCAGAGATGTGGTGCATCAGTCTCTGCAGGGGCCTGGCTTTGTGCCTGAGAGCAGGCCTTCTGGGAGAGTGGGGTGTCTCAGCGGAGGCAGGCCTAAGGTTAGTTTTCATTTCCCCCCATCAGAAATGTATGGAAGCTATGCATGAGTACTGTGTACCTTCCAGACTATCTAAGCAAGTGTAAATGTTCTGGAAGAACATACCTTATGTCTGTTCTCCTGCCCAAGACTATCTTCAAAACCAGTCTGGATGGCCAGACACAAGCCCCATTCCGCACTTGGAGCTCACTTGTGATTCTGAACTTCAGTGAAGGCTGTGCTAATTTTTGTGTTTGGGGTCATCTCTGGGCTGCTCTGTACAGCCCAACAGGACATCCCCCACCCCCGGTTCACACCCCAGGAGCAAAGCAGCCCAAGCAGGTGCACAAGAAAGAACTCAGGAGTAAAACTGAGAGCTACGATTAGTTATGGTCTGTGACAACTATAGGCAAATCACCCAACCCATGAGTCATCTCAGATTCTTATTCTGAAAAATGGGATAATAATAATACTCATTATTCACAGGATTAATGGGAGGCTTAAAGTGGTAAAGTAGATGTGAAATTATTACATAGATTCTTTTGTGTTATTAATAAAGACTGCAGGGAAGTCCAGGGTCTTCCAGCTATGACCGTACAGAGTTCATCCTAAAGCTCGAGCTCATTTCTGGGCAAGTTTGCAGTGCGATTCTGCTTGTAGGGGCATGAGGCTGTGATGCCTGACCACTCAGCTTTATTTATTTTCCCACCAGAGTATCTGCACCTCCTGCCTTTGCACTTTTTCCCCAGGCTCGATTCGCCACACCATGAAGTCATATCATTATGCCATTTTGGGGTTGGAGACTGAGTCTGGTTGCTAGGCGTGTTTCGAGTTTCTTTCTGATTTTAGAATATGTACACGTGTGTGTGTGCACACGCCTGTGTGAGAGTGTGTGTGTATGTGTGTGTGTGTGTGCATGTGTGTGTCAGGGGGTGGGGTGGTTGGGGGTGGTTCTCTTGCCTTCATCGTTGGTTATTTGTGTCGGCCCGTATCGCAGAGTCCCTTCCTTACCCACCTCCGTTAAAGTGTCCCACCTGTATAGATACATTTTTTTCAAATTAAGCGCCAACTATGTGCCAATGATTGTTCCAATGGTTGGGGAGAAAATGATGATTGCCAAGGTAATTGTGTCCCCAGGAGAAGTGACAGTGCAGTGCGGGAAGGCAAACAACTGGACGAGCGCCCGGAGAGGACACCCCGTGGCATGCTAGTGCAGGGACTTCGGGAGGGAGCACCCACGCCAGGGACCACCCCCATCTCACGCAGGCCAGGCTTGCCAGGAGAAGAGACGTGGTGGGCGCGGGACCTGGGGGATGGGAAGTGGAAGCGGGTGGCGGAGGGTGTTCAAGCAGCGATGCAGCAGGAGGGAAGGCCCAGAAACACAGCCGCTGCTGTGAGCCCCAGGGACAGGGGCCGGCCCAGTGGCGGAGCCGGAGGACTCCGGAGAAGCTGTGGAACCCTGGCCAAGTGGCTTGACCTCTAGGGTCTCAGTTCCCCCCTCTAATAGCAGCAACTACCTCACAGGGCGTTGGACGATTAAAGGAACTATTCATTTTTAAGGGCTGACACTGGGCCTGACCTGAGTGAGCTCCATGTAAATCCTGAATACAAATAAACCAGCTCACGTACAAGATGTTGAAGCTTTAGAGCATCTTTTTAAGAGTTACTTTTTTTTTTCCTGACTCTAAAAGCACAGACAGTTTTTTGTAACATGTATCATTGGTTTGTGTTCTAGACGCTGTCCCGAGTGCTGGGCCTTTTTCCCCTCTGGAAGGATTCCGCTGCAAGTATTTATTTGTCGGGATAAAAGCAACCGCGCGCCATGGACCTCATCGGGTTGCTGAAGTCTCAGTTCCTGTGCCACCTCGTCTTCTGTTACGTGTTCATCGCCTCGGGGCTCATAGTCAACACCATCCAGCTCTTCACTCTCCTCCTCTGGCCCGTCAACAAGCAGCTCTTCAGGAAGATCAACTGCAGACTGTCCTACTGCGTCTCCAGCCGTAAGAGCTGTCGCGCGTTCTCTGTTTGTGTCCTCCCTGGTGCGGGGTCAGACGTGGGGCTTCGAGGCCCCCCCCCCCCCCCGGGCTTGCCCTGGGTCCTCAGCCGCTTCTCGCTCTTTTCTCGTTTGTTTTGGGTTTGAGATGACTGTGTTGTCCTCACTCTGAGCCAAATTATTTTCTCAGCGTGTCATGTCCGTAGCCCACCATTCGGTTCAGGCCCGGAGGGGTGATCTCCCGTGGCAGGTACACGGGTGTTCTGTCTCTGGGTTGGTAGTCTTCCCCCTCCGAAGCAATCAGCGTGAACAACTCCTTGGTTACTCTCTCGGAAACAGCATCCGTGTGTGTAAGGGGATGGCTACGTATGTGTGGCTCTTACGTGTGGACACGAACGCAGGCGGGTCTCTGAGTGTCTGTCTAGACCCATGATACATACTCGTATTCTTTAAAACGAAATGACAATATAACATAGTGTTCTCTTTCTTGCATCTTTTCTTTACCTCTTTATTTTGAGAGAACTGTAGATGGATGTGGGATTGCAAGAAATAGCACAGATGGCTGCCGTCTACCGTCGGGCCAGCTGTCCCCAGTGGGAGGGAACCCCTTGCATCCCGCCAGGATGACGTCCCAATAAGAAAACCGACACTGACACAATCCACCAGCCCGAGTTAGATGTGTCCATTTTTATATACATGGATTGTGTGTGTGTGTGTGTGTGTGTGTGTGTGTGTGTGTGTGATTACGCTAGACTACTTTAAACATGACTCATTCTCCTGGCCTGAATTTTAAAACCGAAATGAAAAGGAATAAATCAGAATATTGGGAATGCCCAGAGATGGATTTTGTGGTGGATTGGCCTTAACTTTCCCCTAGTCTCAACAGTAGAGAATGCAGTAGGTCATTACCAATTACAGATGTAGGTATGAGTGTAATAAAAAATATGAGATCTTTCAAATCAAGCAATTTAAAAATCTCAGCTCTGTGACATTATGCCAAGAGTCCGAAATTATTGGTATCTTTCTGAAGCCCTTTAAATGAAACAATCAAATTTGAATTTGAATCACAACAATACAAGCTGCAAACGATTATCCAAATGGATTGCTACTGATCCAATCAATTATTTTTTAAACTTCGAGATACTAACTTGTGAGGAAAAAAATATGATAGAAACATCCTTACTCATGGTTTCTCTCACCAACCCAGAACTCGCACATACGTCTGAGGCTCTTTCTGATGTGGTGTCAGTGCTGACCCCCTATGTTAGTGTGTTTTACACAAATACGTCTTGAAAATATTCCCAAGATCATCGAGGCAAGTTATAACTGAAACAGGAATCTTTCTTCCATGTGTCTATGCATGTCAGGTGCACAGACAGCCATTCAAGGCAAGAGTACGTAATGCAAGTTTCTTTGTCATACACCGTACTCTCACATGGGTCTGCCATACTTAGGCATCTGGAAAAGGGTCAATTGTCAGAGCAGGGCAGAGGCTGTAGGAGGTGGCCTGGGCCTAAATTGTAGCTGTGTGAAGAGAGAAGAGTTTGCATAGTCAAGGGAAGGTGCTGATCGTCTTACATTTACCTTCCTATTTTTAAAAAATATTTCATTTATTTATTTGCCAGAGAGAGAGAGACAGAGAGAGCACAAGCAGGGGTGGGGGGCAGGGCAGAGGCAGAAGCAGGCTCCCTGCTGAGCAAGGAGCCCCAGGTGGGACTCGATCCCAGGACCCTGAGATCATGACCTGAGCTAAAGGCGGAGGCTAACCCACTGAGCACCCCAGGTGTCCCATACCTTTCAATTTCGAGTGGCTTTTTATACTCCAGCAAATCGGTATCTACTTAAACAACATTTAACAAAGCAAAGCTGATTGCGCTTTTCACTGAAACCCGTAATTATGTGATTTGTACACACCTATGAGATTCCAAAATCTGTCAGTTTGCAATTTGAAATCAAGTCTGTTAGCTCTGTCCTAACCCCAGCCAAGTTTCAACTAGGTGGTTCAGAACTGGGTTTCTCATTTGGAGTCCAGGAGTAAGAGGGAGAGGTAGAATTCGGGATCAGAGTTCCCAAGAATTTTGCTTGTAGTGGAGAGTGAGGACACACCAAGGTTACGGGTAGGATCATGTCAAATTCTTCTGAGGCTGCTTCTGGTGGAAATTCAGATGGGCAACAGAGTCAGAAAGCAAAACGGATTTTTATCCATCACAAACTGATCAGGTTATTGTAAAATAATTCCAAATGAAACTTGGGAACTAAGCATCCAAGACTGGCAGCACGTGCCCACACGGGCCGCCTCATGGGAAGGGCCGGCAGCACGTCTACCCGCGGGCAGCTCCCTCAGGTCCACCCGCGGTGGTCTGTGCCCACGGCCCCAGAGCAGAGCTCCCACGGGCCATCTGAGCAGCCACGGAGCTGTTCTATAGCCGTGGGACCAGAGAAGGGAAGGAGCAGTCCCGGCTCCCGGGAAGTGAGCAGGCGGGGGAAGGGCAGGTGATGCCACCTGCGCTCGGCTTGTGGGCACCTCACTGTAGTGAGTCCCGTGCAAAGTCGGGGCTCATCCTATTCCCAGCTTCTCTTTACCTGTTGCCCTAACACGTGCTGCACAGCAAAGCTGCTCCTCTTTCCCCATTCACGTGCCGTCTGTGGTTGGTCGCTTTCTTTATTACCTGAGTGCTTTGCGACGACGACGACAGAGGACATGTAACAGACAGGCCGCTGGCCGGTGATGGTCACAGGCTGTGGGTCGCGGGCTCCTCGGCAGCCTGGACGAAGAGATGGCCAGGTTCCTTCTGTGGCTTCTCCCTCCTCCTCTCTCTCACTTGAGATGAAAACTGTTCGTGGGGTTGAATTGTGTGTTCTGGGGTGTGAATCACTCTAAAGCTTAGAAAGCCAGCAGCAGCCATCATTCGCCACTGATATTTTAAGAAAAAGGCAGAATAAGTTGTTTCCTGGAGACTCAGACCGCCCTTCCCATTCACATGTTACTAATAGGGCTCTATCCTCATCCTGTTCTCTTCCAATGTTTGTTAAGAGCTTGGTGTTGTACCAGCTAAATCCAAAGGAGTCAGCAGCCCTGGTGTGGTGAAGCCGGCCTGGGCAAGGCCACGCTGATGTGAGTGACATGTAGAGACAAAATGCAGCCAAGACAGCTCCTTTACCAGCAAGACACACAGCACCGAGCATTTCATTCTGGACGCTGGGACCAACATCAGGCATCCCACTTGGAAAGCGTATTTAATCTGGATGGCTGGGTTTGGGGTGGTTGCTTTAGTTTACTGCCGCATAGATTTGGAGGCAGGAAAGGCAAAGACAGCAGGACCGCTGGGTGAGGACGGGCAGGGCGGAGCCAGCCTGGCAAGGGGAGGAGCCGGAAGAAAGGGACATGGGGAAGCCCAGCAAGGAGCAGAATTGAATTACGTTTCCTTTGCACAGGATGTGCCTTTTAGTAAGAGATGGCCAGGACCGGCTGGCTTGTTTTTCTTCCCCTCTGACACCGCAGGTTAAAAAACAAACCAGAAAGATGAAAAGAACCTATTAATGGCAGAGTTTTTAAAAGGGGCCGGGGTGGAGGTCAGGGAGGACTGCCGATGACCTTCATGATCCAGCCAGGAAAGGGCTGCTGCTAACACAAAGACCCCCCGCCGTCCCCACCCCAACCCCGGTGCCTTGCTGCCAAGTTCCCTGTTGCTGCTGACGCGCTGTGTGGCTGAGCTGCCCTGTTGAATCCTCCGGGCTGCGATACTCATGGTTTTCAGTGTGTGTCCGATGCACAGCTCCAGGGGCAAGACTGCCTGGTGGCGAGGGGGCAGCGGACATGTGGAGTGCCAAGACGCAAAAGAAAACATCTGCCTTCCTGCTTACAGCCTGCCTCTTCTTTCTTCCCATTAGGGCAGGTAATTCCTTGGATAGGTAACTTCAAAACATGAACTATATTTGAATAAACAGGATGGGGTGGAATGGCCCAGGATGCCAAGGTTTTTCTGATAATGGGTCTAAATGTTTTGTTTTTGCACTTGGGAAGATGTTTCCTCCGTCTTCAACACCCCTGGCTCTGCCCCTGACTTGGTTATCGGCCACTTTACTAATAGTTGCCAGTATTCAAGCAGGAAGAGAGAAGCGAGCTCGTCCTTACAGCATGTACCACCACTGTGTGTCCTACCTTGAAACAGACATTGGTTTTCCTGCTGTAATAATAATAGGCATTAGCAGTGGACTCCGGGATATCTGAGCCACGTTGGAGCTGTGACTCGAGAAGTGGGGCCTCAGCAGTATGGTGAGCTGGGCAGAAGTCGGTCTGTGATCCTCTCTGGAAGGATCTGAGCTCAGTAACTTGCCAGAACAGCCTCAGCAAAGGGACGTGCGTGCAGGCAGGTTGGAAGGTACGAGATGCCCAAGGAACTGTGTGTCCCAAGGCACAGAATTCCCAGGACGTGGGTGGAGTTGAAGATCCTGGAGACAGGGAGGCAGCTCCGTCCTCCTAAGTCAAAGCGGATTCTTGACCCAGCCAGCAAGTGTCATTGGTAGGAGACTGATCCATCAGAAAAAGGGTCGCTGTGACCTTTTCCAACAGGACCTTGGGAGAAACATTGTGTCCTGTTACCTTGGCAGCTGGCCGGATCTCAGCCGGCATGTCTCTCTTCCCAGCCTGATTAATGGCAAGGCTGCCTTTCTCATTTAATCCAAACTGATTTGTCAGTCTTTCTTCGTGGAGAGGTTTGACTCCTTCACTTGCTACAATAGTTTCTCCTCCGGGACATCAGCGAGCGTCTTGGTTAGATAATCCCAAAGCCCCTCGTCCTGCTCCCGCTCATGCACTCTGGGCTCCCACTGACAGGAGGGTCCGGGTGGGAGCTGCCGGTAGCTCGGCTGGGAGCCACGGCCAGAAATCTGGACGTCATCGTCAAAGGTCTTCTGGCGAGGCCTTAGCAGGTCGCAGGGGGTGGGCGGCTCCCGGAGCTTACAGGTAACTGGCTGTATAGGGCCACATAAGCGGAAAAGCCTCCAGCGGGGGCTCTGTCCTTCCCTGCAGCTGTGTGATCCGTCGGTGGCTTTGGTGAACCGTCAGAGGGAAGGGCTTCTGAAGACCGGTGACGAGTGTCGCAGCGCTGCCTGGAGGTTAGCAATCGGACCCGAAGGCAAAGCCCAGATCCCTGAATAGAGCGGGGGCGGAGGGAGGGGCGCCCGCATTTCTCTCAGCAGAGCTCTTCCTCTCCTCACCGGCACCCGAAATGTGCTGGTCTCCCCACCCCCAGCTCGCACGAGCGAAAACACGGCTGGCTTCGCCTGCAGTCACCCTCTGACGGCCTGACCCGCAGGTTTCACAACCTCCGCAGTGATGTTTGTCGAGTGCTTTGGGGAACGGGCAAAGAGCATCTTGTCCTCCTAATTTCTGTTTGTAAGGACGATAACCTCCTTGTCAACGCAGGAGATGACCACGGAGTCCAAGACTGGATCCCTGAGAGGAGAAGGATCAAGCAACAGAGATCCTCTGCTCAGTAGCTGCCCCTGCCCCCGGCAATTTTTCCAAGTATGGAGCCCCGACCACCTGCAGGGCGGAGAGGCTCCTGGCCCAGGATAACACAGGAGGTAGAGGGGCTGTGGTTCAATCTGGGACCCCTAAGAGCAGTGCTACCTGGCGTGGCCTGGGTCCCGAGCTGAGGCCAGATGTCCCCCTGGGGACTATAGTAAGTGACATTCCCTGGCACTATGGAGAAAGGAAAAGAGAAATGCAGTCATAGGAGGAAGTTATTTTCATTCCTCATCATTGCAATCACTGCAGTCTCTGGTGGTGAGGATGTGTTAGGCATCACGCTAAATCTTCTGCATCCATTACACGGGTTAAGCCCATAATCCCTGTGAGCAGGCAATCCCCCATTTTGTGGCTCAATTAACCGAAGCTCAGAGAGGTCAGGTGACTGGTCTAAGGTCATAAATACAGCTAGTAATTAGGAGAGCTGAGGTCCCCAAATGCATTTGTTTCTACTGTATTCTGCAGCAAAGAGAGTACGTGACAAGAGTTTTTAACACCCACGGCTAATGTCCAACAAACATCTCCTAGGATCACGCCTGGGCATGCGATCACTGTCTTGGTCCCAGGTGACCACTCGGGCACCTGTCGTGCTCTGCCAAGTGTTCTTGCACACACGCGCGTTGGCATTCATTCTAGGGGTCCTACGCGTCCCCAGGAGGAATGAAGGGGACCCAACGGCTGCCCTCAGAGGAGTCCAGCCTTGCGGGGAAGACGTGGGACCCAAACCATCATGGAGCAGGAGATAAAAGCTAGGACAGAGGTACACAGGGAACACAGAGGAAGAGACAGTCCATCCTGTGAAAGGGTCCATGTTCTATTGAAGCGACGTCACAGGCCAGGGGTGACGGAAGGCGGAGGTTTTGCAGTATCTTGGCAAGAAGCGGAAAGGATGTCTAGCCTGAGGGAAAAGCATGTTTTAGCATCACCAAGGGAGGAAGCTGGTTTATTCAGGCCATCCCGCATTGAAAGGAGAGGCTCCTACCAAATGTTGAGACCAACCTGTGTCTGCAGACGGGCCCAGGTGGACAAGGCCACAGCCGCCTCACAGGGCCGGGAGGACAGGAGCACAGGAGGACGGGTGAGCAGTGGGCTTGAAGCCCCCAGTACCATAGACGAACTCCCACGGATTCGTGCTTGGGGATTCCAAGCGCTGTGAACATTAGTTTGTATCAGGATTTATTTTTGTCTTGCTCTGAGCGGCATTGTTCAAAATGTGCCTTGAGAAATTGTTAATTTGTTCCTTTGTTCTATAGACAGATACCCAGCTGGGTCATTATTTCTTTGAACCATGTTACACCCCAAGGATATAATATGAAGTAAAAATAGCATGATGCCAAAGTATGGAGTAAAATACCAACCTTACAAATATAGACAGGAAATCAGTCTATCGGAGTGCCATTTTTAGGAATTATAATTAAGGATGATTTTTTTATTGCATTTATATTTTCTGAATGTTTTGTATTTCATACAACGAGCGTGCCTTACAAAGAAACAAAAACAAGAAAAACCCAAACACCCAAAAGAACTAAATAGAGAAGGGCTTATGGGAAGGAGTAGAGGGGGAAGAGATCAAGGAGCCTTTGCAATAAAGGTGGGGTGTGGCCGGAGTCCTGGGGACCAAGGTGACGATTTTCACGCTCTGCTTTCCTGTTTTTCAGACCTGCGTACAACATAATGAACCCCTCAGCAAAAACAGTAGTGAGTCCATAGAAAGGAAGTAAGAGCCACATGCTGGGGTTATGGGTTGAATTGTCACCCACGTGCCTGGCAAAGTGGCTTGATTTAGAAACAGGGTCTTTGAAGACAAAAAACGTAAGATGCGATCAGTGGGGTGGGCGTTAATCCACTAGGACTGTGTCTTTACAAAAGGGGAAATTGGGTCACAGCGACAGTCGTGCACAGAGCAAAACGATGTGAAGACACGGGGAGAGGACCCGACGGGGCAGTCTGGGGCCGATTCTGCGCGGCAGCCCCGCGGGGAGCCGACCTGTCTACACCGTGATCTCTGGCTTCTGGCCTCCAGAACTGGGAGGCAGTGTTGTGGGTGGGAAGCACCCCAGTTTGGGATACTTTGTTGCAACAGCCTGGGAAACCCAGTACACTTTCCTTTTCTAAGTCTCTTGCAGTCGGGCTTTACTTTGCGCTTACCGGTGGAGGGAAACTGTCGCGCCAGTCCCCGCGGACCCTGGGATTTTTCCTCGCCCTCCCCGCCCCCCTCGCCCCCCTCGCCTTCACCGGGCTTCTGCTCACCCACCGGGCCTTGCTTTACCGCTAGCGCAGGAAACAGAGAGGATGCAGGTGCACTGGCCTGCTCTCGTTCATGGACCAATCCCAGGAATCCCTCTTCCCGCCTCTCAAAGTCAGGGACCTGCCATGAGTCTGGAGGGGCCGGTAACAGCACAGGAGGAGGACCCGACAAGCTCCCCGGGAGGGGGTGGGCCCTCGAGTGTCCGGCCATGATTGACATGCGGGTCCTCCAATGAATGGAGATGGGGGCTGCTGTCTTCTCCGAGCCTGTCTGTCTTGTATTTCCAACTGGCGTTTATTTTTATCACTTTGAGTACACTATTCAGGTCCAGAACCGCTTTGGCTAACCACCAAAGCCACCTGCCTGGGAAAAATAGAAGTAAACGGCCCTTCAAACCTGGAGAAGGGTCTCAGAAGTCAGGGAAAGGGAATTGCTTACAGATAATGCAATACTTGGGTCTGTGTGAGTAACCATCTCTCTGGCTATTAAAGGGGGCAATCCATCGTCTCTTCCTGCTCTTCGCCTTGCATAAAGAAGTCATAGCAAATGGAACAATCTCAGGGAGGCATTCTGTCCTCGCTCCCATGTGCCTGGCTTTTGTGGTGTCAGGGATCAAGGACCGTGCCCGCCCAGCTTCCTTCAGATTCAGTGTCTTCTCCTCCCAATGGGTGCGATGCTCCCCGACAGCCAGCCACTGCTGCGGAAACCGTCTTACTGAGAACTGGGCTTTTACTTTGCGGACCTTTCCCACGCAAAGCTTGTTGCCAAAGTAGCTCTTTGTACGAGCACCATTGTGCTTATTTAGGGGGAAAAGGATTGGGTCTGCGATCTGACCTCAGCGGCCTATTATCCGCTCCATTCGTCAAGAAATAGCACGGCTGTCTGGTCGGTGCTCCTGGAGTCAGGGAGCGCATCCACTATCCCAACGGTCTTACCTCGCATAAGGGATTCAGGAAATGGAGTATGATAGGCAACACTGGACTTTTTTTTTTTTTTTTTAAATGAACATGTAATGTATTATTTGTTTCAGGGGTACAGGTCTGTGAACCATCAGGCTTACACATTTCACAGCACTTACCATAGCACATACCCTCCCCAGTGTCCATAACCCAACGACCCTCTCTCGACCCCCCCAACCGAACCCTCGGTTTGTTTCTTGAGATTAAGAGTCTCATGGTTTGTCTCCCTCCCCAGTCCCTTCTTGTTTCCTTTTCCCCTCCTTTTCCCCCACGACCCCCTGCCCTGCCTTTCAAATTCTTCATATCAGAGAGATCACGTGATAAATGTCTTTCTCTGATTGACTTATCTCGCTTAGCATAATACGCTCTATTTCATCCATGGTGGTGCAAATGGCAAATTTTGGGTTTTTGATGGCTGCATAGGAGATATATATATACCACATCTTCTTTATCCATTGATCTGTTGATGGACATCTAGGTTCTTTCCGTAGTTTGGCTATTGTAGACATTGCTGCTATAAACATTCCTGTGCATGTGCCCCTTTGGATGGCTACATTTGTATCTTTAGGGTAAATACCCAGTAGTGCAATTGCCAAGTCATAGCGTAGCTCTATTTTCAACTTTTTGAGGAACCTCCATGCCATTTTCCAGAGTGGCTGCACCAGCTTGCATTCCCACCAACAGTGTAAGAGGGTTCCCCTTTCTCCGCATCCTCGCCAACATCTGTCGTTTCCCGACGTGTTAATTTTAGCCATTTTGACTGGTGTGGGGTGATATCTCATTGTGGTTTTGATTTATTATTTCCCTGATGCTGAGTGATGTTGAGCACTTTTTCATGTGTCTGTTGGTCATTTTTGTGTCTTCTTGGCAGAAATGTCTGTTCATGTCCTCTGTCCATTTCTTGATTGGATTATTTGTTCTTTGGGTGTTGAGTTTGATGAGTTCTTTATAGATTTTGGATCCTAGCCCTTTATCTGATATGTCATTCGCAAATATCTTCTCCCATTCTGTCGGTTGTCTTTGGTTTTGTTGACTGTTTCCTTAAAGTATCTAAGAGTAATGTCACTGTGTTAGTGGATGCCGTGTTTAACTTGAGTAGCATCATTTCTGTTATCTTAAGTGTATGTTTGGTTACGTGTGTGCATATATGTTTTATGCATAGTAGAGGGATATATAAATATACGCACACCCACATACATATATAATCCTTTGTATAATAAATTACTTTATATTTTACGTAGAGCGCAAATTTCAAGGGAGGGTAGTAAAGAAACAGCAAATTTGGTAATACACATGTGATTCTGAATTGTCTGAGCAGATGTTTGTCTTTGAGCAAGGCATCTTAGCTGTTGATGTGGTTTATAAATAAATTACTCCTTAGCCAAGGTTCCCATTTGTTTTCATAAGCATTAAATTTCACTTGTGACTTAAGTTACAGCTTTCAAATTAGGTTATAAGTTTGACTTTGGTGTCTTGTCACTTCATAAGACGATGGTGTGCGGTCTCCAAAGTGGGGTGGGTATTCCCTAGGAGGTAAACAAGACAGGCCGTTAGGGTATAGAGAGAAATTCACGTTTCTGATTTATGTTTCCTTTATCATTATACAGGGATAAGATAAAAGACACTTAACATATGTAATGAATTTTATAAAACATAAAATTTGCACGTGCTAATAGTGCATATTTAATTTTTTACTTAAATAATCACAAAGCATTTGAAGACCACTGCCTGAGCCTACGGGTTTCAGTCCCAGCATTCTGGAGATAAAATTTAAGTATCACAGAGTTTGAGGCCAGGGAGAAACGGGCTGCGTAGACACAAGTTCCAAAGCAGAGGGAAGATGAGTGGCAAAGCCTCTCATTTCCTCTACTTCAGTTGATCTTGGGTCCAGAGGGGAGAGGAAGCATTTCCAAACAGTTCGAGGCATCCCTGCTCAGCTCAGTCTCTCCGAGGTCTTCAGAAAGGAATTAAAAGTATTGGCCCACCTCCACAGTTTGTTTCAAAGGAATAAAAATTCCTAGAAATGCCTTGGTGTTTTATCATAATTCATAAAATACATACGAAACCGCCATCTGTCGCAGTGCAGAGAGGCCATCCCGTGGAAACCATTGAGTCGAGTGTTTTCTCTCCCGTTCTCAGGCTGCCTTCGCAGTCCGCATGTAGCTGTTTTTGGGTCGATTTATTTGCATGACTTGTGTCTGGGGCCATGGGAAGGGGTGGGGGCAGGAGTGCCCTGCTCTGGTGTTCCCGAAAGGAAGCTGCGCTGGGAACTGTGTGTCCTGGATTCCTGTGTGCCGGCCTAACCCCCTTGGTGACAGGTCCTTTGTTTTTCCACCTGGAAAAGAGAGAAAGAGAATTTCACACGCTATAAAAACGTAGGGTGAAGGCATTCTTGCGGTTAGGACGCCCTTAGTCAGCAGGCATGGGCCAGACGGTGCGGAGTGTGTCCTCCAAAGAGCTCTGATACCCTGGGCTGGGGGAGGAGGATGACGTGGTTGGGGGGTGGAGGGATTGGGAGGAACACGCTAGGGGCCGAGGAAGACCCACCTGGGAGGCGCCATAGCTGTGTCATTTCTTGCAGGACACTGTGTGGAGGAGGGATGGATGGGGCCCACAGCCTTGGGAGGAAGGAGTCGGGCATGTGCAGAAAGGCGCCTGCAACACGGTCAAAGGCCTGTGGGGACAGGAGCTGTCTGGGAACAGCAAGGCAGGTGGGAAACGCTGAGCCCCTCCTGTGAACCCCGAGGAGCCTGGGAGAGCTTCCCTTCAGGGGACAATGTGTCGCAGGGCAATGTGCGCACGGAGGAGTTGTTCCGATGACCTTTCGAGTTCCTCCCAGCGTTAAGAACCTGAGTCAGGAACATTTATCCCGTAGACAGGGCTGCAGGGCGCCTGCCTAGCCCTGGGGGCAGAGAGAGGTGTCGAAGGCTTTCTAATGAGGCAGCCCTCTGAGTTTAACACGGGCGGACGGGGCCCTGTTTCAGAGAAAGTGGACCAGATGGAGATACGCTGGATGTTCACGGCATGTTTATCCCTAAAGGAGGGGAGGCTGGAGTGGCATCAGTTCCCTGGGCAGGAGGAGGAACATCCTCAAAAAGGAGGCCTACTTGGGTGACCGCTTTGCCTGACAATGGCTCCCAGGAGGGACATGATGGGCGCGGAGTGGAGGGCTTCCCCCTCTGCCTCCTTCTCCCCCTGTGTGGGTCCTTATCTGCCCTGAGGGTCTTGAAGGTGACCAGCCTTTCAAGTTTGCCTCCAACTGGCAGGGTCCCCAGGCTGTAGGACTTCCAGTTTTATAATCAGGACAACCCCAGGCAAATTGACAAGTTAATCTCTGTAACTTTGGTCAAGCGCAGGAACCCAGACCGAAACCTGTCTCCAGAACTAAGAAATGAGCTAATGTTCACCGTCTGCTCCTTGTAGGTGATCTTAGGCCTAAGACAAGAAACACTATGGCTGTGTGCACTCCCAGGCACTAATTTTTTACTTAACCTGACTTTTATCTTGTGAATTCACCACCTCTTATTGCAAAAGGGCTATCTTGTGACAGACCCCCTACCGTGACATTTTAGTTTGCACATCCTCTGTGCAAACACCACGGCTGATCGTCCTGGGTTTTGTAAACATGGGTCTTCGTGTACCTGCTTCACCTAGTGGTCCTTTCTCAGTGGGGATGAAGGAGCTGTGTGCGTTCAACAGGAATTATTTTAACGGGAGACTTCCGTTTCGAGGTTGACTGTGTCAGGCCAACATTGCAGCGGGCGGTCCTTTTCTTACTCTTCTCGTGATCATTTAAGCCAGGGCTTGACCGGATGGGACAGCTCCTGGCTGAGATGGGCAAGTGGAAAGCCATCTTTCATGTCATTTTCACCAAACTAATGGGTGTGGAGCTCAGGACTGTTTTCTTGGGACAAAAGTGGGGATTGCCACATTTGAAGAATAAGGCCATGCCTTCCAGCAAAGGCACTGGGCAGGTGCAGGGCGCAGAGCACTGGTTAGTGTGTGACTAAGGACCTCGGGTCTTCATCAGGAAGCTCTGTCTCAGTCCCACCATCTGTGAAGCCCGCGCTGGCTCTTCCCTCAAACCCTGGGAAGATGAGTCACTTCCTTCCGTGGGGCTCCCTGGCCCTAGTCTCAGTCTTGACTTACCTTATTGCTGTCGGGAATGTGAGCTCCCCAGGGACAGTGAAGTTGGATTGGGAGTCGTCCCAGTGGCTGGCCCCCTCCTGGCACAGAGCAAGAGCCCTCCCTGTGACGGTCGTCACATCAGTTGGGGGACCGCCCTGGCCTGGAGTGAGCCACTGTGCACATGGAACACCCCGCTTGATCCTGAAAATATGTTTGTGTCCCCTGCAGGGGTGGGGACGGGAGGACCCAGCTGGACTCGTTGCATTTCACTGCTTCTAAGTCATAATTACTGAGTGAGCCCAAACCTGTCTCTGGAGTACTGATCTCGTGTAACACACAGGAGGGAACAGAAGACCATGTGACTCACTCTTGAATAATACGGGAGAGACCTGAGTATTGTAGGATTTCAGTTACTCTCGTCTGGACGAGTCGGGGAAGGCTCTAGAAAGGGAATGACATCAGCCAGACCTCAGAGAACAGAAACCTGGGGTGAGGAGAGAGGCAGAAGGCACGTGTGCCCAGACTGCCACTTGCGTGGGGCTGAAGCAGCTGTCTGGACTCGACTAGCTCTCGGTGCCCAGCAGCTGCAGGGAGGGGCTGGGATTGGCGCCCACCAGCCACCGGCCACCGGACTCAGCTCCCTTAGCTCCTCTGTGCTGGGCGCCCTGATTCTTGGTAGATGGGTTTTCTTCCCCCAGCATGGCTGCCAGGAGCTTCAAACTCTCATTCTAATTGCTTCTGCTACCGAGGAGGAGAGAGCCCCCCCCAACCCCAGCTCCAGGCCTGGCCCAATCTGAGTCACAAGCCCATCTCTGTAACCAGTAGAGCCGACAGTCCCCAGTGCCAGCTGCTAAGATACTCCAAGTCAGTTACGACCACAGCAGCACAAACTTACAGTGTATCATATTATGAGACAAAGGTAATAACTACTCAAATCTCGCCTCTCCCTAATTAGTGTATTGCATTTTACTATTACGTCTCTTCTGGTGGTGATTTACACCATGGAGGCAGCAAATCTGTACATTGGGCTCTTGTCTTTCCCCTGGAGAGCTGGCTGGGAAACATTTTCCAGCACGCCACTGTCTGCACCGTCGCTCTGGACAGGGAGGAGTACGGAAGTGACCTTGTGCAGGTCACATGCCCCCCACTGAGCGTGGGCTTCTGTTACTCAAAGAAAGAAGGACCCACCTGGTCAAAGACACCAGCCATCAAAGCGGGCGTCTAGGGGTGGACGAGTCGACAGAGGGCCTTGCCAGGGGTCGTGATAGCACAGGCCCAGGGGTGAGCAGGGAGGGGGAACCAAGATGACAAAGGGACTCACCCTGAAAGCCAGGTGCAACCTCGCGGGGAGAGAGGTCTCTGCACCGGGGACCCCGGACGACCCATGCTGGGGTGGCCCGGGGTGGGGCAGGGAGTGGGCAGTGCTGGCCACACCCAGACAGGGAGGGCTGTGCCAAGGGGGCTGGGGTAGCCCCCATCCAGGCAGAGGGACCGAAGCTGCCGGCTGGATTTTACTCTGTTCCAAGACTGTGGGTCGTTTCTCACTGGAAATCTTCCGGGGCCAAATGGAGCAGGTATCCCTGCCAGGCCGTCGCTTTCCCCAGGGTGGTTGGATGCTCATAAACATGTGACTGTTCATGCGCAATGCGTAGCTTCAGGTAGACAGGACAGATGCTAGTCCCATATCTCCAGCGAGAGGCAGGATCGGTGGAGCAGAGGTGAGATGCAGTGAAGCACCCTCCCGTTGGGTGCCGCACCCACGCGCGGCCCTTTGTGTAGACGAGGGAAAGGCTTTCATCCTGGCTGGGATATGTCGGCACCGTTGCAGTGAGCCTTGAGCCCAGGCCTCCGTCTCAGCCCCCAGCAGCGCATACCCCACCTGACACCCCATACATCTTTGAAAAGCAAACGTGCAAACAATGGAAGGCCCTCCGGGTCAATCTGGTAAACATCTATTGAGTACCTACTGTTAGCAACTCCCAGGCATTGTGCTCTAGGTGTTGGGCACGCAGAGAGGACCGAGACCCAGGTTCTGACCCAAGGTGCCTTGTGCCCCATCTCTGTCCTCTGCTGCACGCCACCCCCCACCCCCGCCCCAGTGGCTTCCCAACAGGAGGACCGCGTTTTCCTGGGCACTTGTGTCTTTGCACGTCTCCACACCTGTGCTTGCTGTACTCTGGCCCCTGGCATGCCTCCTTGTTCCATCTGCTCGTTGTTCAGAAATGTTGAGAGTCAGGCCAGAGCCAGGCTGAGGGGAACGCCAGGGAGCCCGGCACAGCGCATCCTGTGGATGGTGCGGCAGGTGGACATGAAGCCAAGCAGGTGCGGGCGGGGAGCCCACGCTACTTAAGGCAGGAGGTGCCGTCACTGAAGAAATCACCTTAAAAGAGAGCGCTGGAGGGGCGCCTGGGTGGCTCAGTGGATTAAGCTGCTGCGTATGGCTCAGGTCATGATCTCAGGGTCTTGAGATCGAGCCCCGTATCGGGCTCTCAGCTAGACAGGGATCCTGCTTCCTCCTGACTCTCTACCTACTTGTGATCTCTCTTTCTCTGCTAAATAAATAAATAAATTCTTAAAAAAAAAAAAAAGCACTGGGGTCCCAGACGCTGCCCGAGCATTTCTGGAGCTTTCTTGAGTGGAGCTAGGCGGGTGCATGGGGAACGAGGGGTCGTTTGAAAGCCGTTAGACTGTGTGCGTAGAAGCCGGAGCATTCTCTCTGGCGGGCAGGGGTTGTCTGCCCTCCTGGGGCAAGAGGGCTGTGTGCTTCACACGGTCCCCCAAGGACAGAGAGACGGGCTCAGGGTGGCCTCTCCGGCTCATGGCTTTCTTCCAAGAGCCCTGAAAGCATCGCGCTTTGCTTCCCTTGTGTGTTAGTTTATTCTCACCCAAGCCCATGGCCCTGACGTGGGGCCAGAAGACTTTGAAACCCATATCGCCGTCTAGGCTTTGGGGCAAGCATGTTACGGTCTCCGTCGTCGGGCTGCGAAGGATCCTTGTCCGATCGGGAGGCAAGCGCGCTCTTGGCAGCCTCAAGGATTTGGCTCTGGTTGAATGTCATTGTCTGCTTGTTTTCTGTAATCCCTGTCAACAGGGCGAGGAGCCGCGGAGAGAGGCAGCTTGTCTGAGCCGGATCAGCTTCGCAGCTCTGGGGGCAGAGAAGGGTTGACAGCCCTTCATGCAAGGGTGTGCACCGAGGTTTTCCTGCAGACACACATGAACTGATTTTGTCTCCTCCCTCTGCTCTGATGCGTATATTCAGCGGTAATGCTGTATCCATAGAAAAAACCGGGTACATAGACTGCGTACATACACCGGGGACATCGTAGTGGGCAGGGGACTGTATATGGAGACTTGGAGAGTTTGAGCCACCAGGAGGACCCTTGGGATTTTTATTGTGGTTGAGGTGGGAGAAACGGCTCTACCCGGTGGTTCAAGAGAGTGGGCCTTTTCCTCTGGCAAACGTCTCTGTACTGCGTGTCTGTGCTTGACACCAGGACATAAAAGACAAGCACGTTGAAGGCTCAGAAAGAACTTACTGTGGGTTGGAATCCAGTTGCCGTCCATAGCAATCTGTGCCAGAAGGCCAGACCTGAGAGTGCACTCATGCTGAGGCACCGGGATATTTCTGTGTGATTCCCAGGAGGGCCTGGGCTGAACCAGAGTCACTGGGGTTTTATGAATATTGTGTAGATCCAGGAATGTGCAAAGTAGCAGAGAAGGAATGAGCTGTGACCTCCAGGAGCCTGAGATCCAGCACGTATCTGCCCACTTGGTCGGACACACATTCCAACCCCTAGATATACAGAAACTCAGCTCTGGGAAGTCATTTACAAACAAAGCAACAGATTTGAAGCGCCAGGCTCGGGGGTATGCAGGGGAGGGCTCCTAAGTTAAACAGGATTAGTGTGTCATGCAGAACTGTGAAGATGCCTTCCTTATCAGTATTAAATTGTATTGAGGTCTGTAGAAATGAGAAGTGTCTTTTAGATATTCCCTTTTGGGGATTTAAGTCAGTATTTAAAATCCTATATAAAGGCCATGGTTGTAGCCTCCCTAAAGGACCGATTGTCCCTGGGAAGCTGAATGTGAAGCGATTTTTGGATTTTTTTGAGGCTGCAGTTAGCTGGCCCTGTTGCCTTTATCTGAGTCCTACCTGAGGAAGGTAGCAGAACAGGTTTGGGAGTCTCCAGAAGCCTAGTTTTGGAAGACTCCAGCTTGCAATCCGGTCCAGCACAGTTCGAAATGTACTTTTACGAGTCCTTCCCCAGCGAGGATTCTGGTGACCCAGGGCAGGCCCCAGGCTCACACTGCTGGCCCCAGGACTGAGCAGTCTGGCAGCTCCTCTGGGGTGTGGTCAGCCAGAAATGGGGCCTAAGGAGGGTCACAGAGAGCAGACGGGAGAAGTGACGTCCCCCCACAGAGCAGACGGGAGAAGTGACGTCCCCCCACACCCCGCTCCCCAAGGGCAGGTGCACCCGCTGACCTTCAGGACCGAGGCCAGCCAGGCTGGTTCGGTTTCTGCAGCCAGACGACTGCTCAGAAGCCCCGGGCTGAATGACCCCAGACCCTCCACAGTCCTTGCCTCACCTGTCTCCAGGCTTCTGCCTGTCTCCTTCCATCCCAACGGCCACCTTGGGATTTGAACACGCCACTCAGCCTATTCTGCCTCTGGCGTTTCTGTTCGTCAGCACATCCTCGTGGGGTCTCCAGTCCCTCCCCTATATCTGGGCCTTGACTGGCCTCATTGATTCACTCAACAAACATGTGCTGAGTGCTTGCTCAGTGGCCTAGGAGCGGGGCAGACGACGGAGGACACCTTCCCTCTCCCTTGGAGCTCCCTCCCAACCCCCGCCGAGGGCATGGCTGCTGACCCTCCAGGAGTCGCCTAGCCTCTGACAGCCTCTTGCTGCCCGAGTGGCCCCCGGACCTGAGCCGCCTCTCTGACCGCACCCTGCCCCGTCCGCACGTGGTCTAGTCCCAGGTCTCCGCCAGCCTGTGCTCTAAGACTCCCCTTGTCGAGCGCAGACTCTCAAGATGGGCACTAAAGGAAACGAAAAGAATGATTCCCTCCTCTTGCCTTTGTTAACATCGTTAGCATATTTTATTGCTAAATTTGTGAAGACTTTTTCTAGGGGCTTAGTGACATCTTCCTCGCCAATGAGCGGTCCAATGAGCGGTCTCTAAACCCTTTGCTCCCTAGGCGTAGAGATGGATGTGGCTCTTGGATGAATTCAAGTCAGGCAGCGAAGGAGGAAGCGGACGATCCCCTCTGGGCCGGGCTCCGGGCCGACTCCGATTTCTGCTCGTGCCTTTCCGTGGAGAGCGAGCGCTGTCTACACCGCAGGTCCCCCCCACCCCCCGGGGTCGCACCTCGGGAAAGCACCGCTCTGACCTCTTACCCCCAGGCTTCCGCCTGATTTAGGGGCAGCCGAAATTTTTCCATCCGGCTCGCGTTTCTGTTTTCTTGACGGAGGCAGCCTTCCCCGTGGGATGCGCGCACATGCTCCCAGTAAGGGACACACTGTCCCCTCTTTGCGGGGAACCCTTTAGCGCGGCTCCCCCACGTCGATGACATTCCCGGAGGTGGAGCCCATCACGCGTCGTGTCTGCTTGTGACCTGCTCCTTCCTGTCGGGCTGTGAGAAGCTCCCCACTTCGCCCTGGCCGCTGTCTGATGGTTCCAAATTCCAAATTCGTGGACTTCATATTGACTTTTGCACCCGATATAACTACCTGGAGGAGAATCCTTTATTTAAGCCAACCAACCACAAAGAGTTTCCCTTGAGTCCGTATCATTATTTTCCATTTCTTATCATTTTTTTCCTATAGCTACGACTCTTGAAAGTCTACGCAATGAGCAATAGTTCCTTTGCACCCCAGTAGTTCAGGGTGGGCGTCGGTGGGTCTGGGTGAGCGCTGACGCGGTCTGCGGAGAGGAATTGCCTGCGCCCTTACCGGGTTGCATCTTGGATCCCTCGCGTGCTGCAGAACAGGAAAACCAGCTCAGCTCAGTGGGGTCGGCGCTGTCTGGCGTGAGTGTGTGTGTGTGTGTGTGTGTGTGTGTGTGTGTGTGTGTGTGTGTGCCTCTATAGACCAGAGTGCTTGTGGCACACCCCCCTGTGGACAGCGAGGGAGGCCGAGGTGGGAGGAAGGAGGAGCGTCACCCCAGTTGCAGAGACGGAGAGATGCAGGAGCGTGGCGCGCCCTCCCTGCGCCCGGGCGGGAAGGCCAGGCAGGAGCCATGCGGAGCGGTGTGTGCGGTCGTGGGCCCGCTTCCTTTCCAGTCCCGCCGTGTTTTCCTTGGCGGCTGATGTTCATATCAAACAAGAAAGACTGAGACGGAACATGGGCGCTTGGCTTCCAGAACACCTGTTTTTTCCACTGACAGCTCCTGCCTTATTAGGGTGGGAACTCAGCCTCCCCTGGCTTTGAACGAGCGGACCAGGGCTGTGTGTAGGGGAATTGAGAGGCCAAGAAGCGATGGCTGACAGGGCTTTTGGTTCTCCTGCTTCTCCCTCTTGTTAGCATATGTAAAGTCAAATAGCTCAGGGCATCCCTTGGCTGATTCTAAACCCCTGTCTCTCAGGGGCCAGCTCCTACACAAGCCCAGACTGCACTCCCCCTCCAGGCTGGCGGCAGCACTGTCACCTCGGGCTCCGTGCGCTGCTCAGAATCCCCCCGCCCTTGGCTTTCCTTGTTGGGGCCCCGGCCACCGTTTTTGTTCCCAGTGACTTCCCACCTGCCTGCCCAAGTCCAGCTTCCGCTCCCTCTCCATTCCCTTATCCTAGTCTAGCATTTCTTTCTTTCTTTTTAACCAGAGGAATACAACTTTCTGATACACTAATTTATTTTTTATGTCGATGGCTGATGGCGTCCGTCTGCACCCAGCCTGCCCCTCACGTCTCTGGCATCGGAGCTCCTCACAGGGACCTCTGTCTGGCGTCCGGGCACATGTTCCCGCCGCACGGAGCAGTGCTTTGCACCTAGCAGCACTGATAAATACTTGTTGAAAGAAACGATTCATGGCATTATACTTGTGCTATCTTCTTAGAGAATGTGTTTATCCAGCTTCACAGCCCAGAGCAAAGCCCAGTGTCCTGAATGACAGTTGGTACCAAAACAGCCTGGAGGCTGATCACGTGACCTGGGAGGCTCTGTTCTTTTCTGCTCTGTTCTGTGCTGTTTTGTTTTCTCTCGCTCAGATCTGCCCGGAGTTCGGCAGGGTCCTGGTACCCACTGGAGAACAAATGGGCGTAAGCCAGGGCACCAGGAGCAAGAGGGGCTTTTATCTCTTCTGGGACTGATTCCATTGACGTTGCTAAGCAGCCAAAGACATTTGAGCCATTTTACCTCCAGATTTCTAGGATCACTAATGGATTGCTCGCTTTTCTTTGCAGAAGAGAGATCAGATCAACTCAGTCTGCATAGATTTTGTAGAAACATGAGACTAATTCCCATCTGCGTTGGAAACAGTGTCTGGATAATAGCTTTATACTTTCTAGGGACCCGGGATTTCCTTGGAATGTTCCACTGCGTAACTAGAAGGGCTACCTTTCAAAGCCCATTTTCTCTCTCTTGTTCTGAGTGGAATTTCAGTTCTGTCTTTGACCTCGTGGGTTCTTTTCCTCTGCTTCTGTTCCCCTCGGCCCACCCACTGACTTTGTTATTTTGTTGCTGCTTTTTCAATTCCAGAATTTTTATCTGATTCTTCTTTGCGTCTTTTATTTACTTGTCGAGACTCTGCTCTTCATTCCTTGGAGTGTGTTGACGGTTCCTTGTTGAGGGTGTCGCTCAGAATCCTTACTCGGGACCCTGGTTCAGGATGGCCATTTTAAAACTCAGGTCGGAGAAGCCGAAGGCCTGTGGCATCTCGGTGCTCACGGTGCTCACGGGTGTCGCTTGTCCTTCCTCATGAAAGCCGAGACGCTCTGGGTTCTTGGAACATGTAGTGATTTCTAGTTGTATCCTGCACATTTGGGGCATCATGTTTTAGACTCTGCATCTTATTTTATTCTATTTATTTATTTATTTTTTAAGATTTTATTTATTTATTTGACAGACAGAGATCACAAGCAGGCAGAGAGGCAGACAGAGAGAGAGAAGAGGAAGCAGGCTCCCTGCTGAGCAGAGTCTGACTCTTGGGGCTCGATCCCAGGACTCTGGGATCCTGGGATCATGACCCGAGCTGAAGGCAGAGGCTTTAACCCACTGAGCCACCCCGGC